>NC_053164.1:87137443-87149943 GCF_016835505.1 Polypterus senegalus | reverse complement strand
ATCTCTATCTGTCTGGTCTGGAATTTTCTCTCACATCACCTTTGGGGTGCACACTCTCTAAAGGACACCTGGGCCAGTGAACTCCTACTCCACTTCAGTGACCCTGTAGCTCATGGTGCTAGATCAGCTGGCATCTCCAAGCTGTCCTCTAAAAAGTCCTATATACAACAGGACTTGAATTGCACTGGCATCATTATTAAAATGAAATGATCCAACTTAACTATTACAGTTATTTTCTGGGCCCTTAAGCTCCTGTAATATTCTCCCCCTCGGCTGCCTGCTGTATTTTATTTTCTACTAGCAAAATACCCGCGCTTCGCAGCGGAGAAGTAGTGTGTTAAAGAAGTTATGAAAAAGACAAGCAAACATTTTAAAAATAACGTAAGATGATTGTTAATGTAATTGTTTTGTCATTGATATGAGTGTTGTTGTTGTCCTCTCTCTCTCTCTATATCTATATCTATATCTCTATCTCTATCTCTATCTCTATCTCTATCTCTATCTCTATATATCTATATATATATATATATATATATATATATATATATATATATATATCTCTATATATCTATATATCTATATATCTATATATCTATATATCTATATATATATATACACACACACACACACATACACACACACACACAGACACATATATAAACATATATATAAATATATATGCTGTATTTGAGCATGAGTATCCTAGTTTTTAATCTCTACGGCAAGCAGCAATAGATCACCACACAGAACACATTAAATGTATGATAGTCCAACTCTCTGCACATGTAGAATCTTTACATTCATACTTAATATCACTTTCATGATGAAATGCATTGAAGTGTGTATGTTCCATTTTACAGATAAATCGTCAACTTTGTTTAAATAATGAATACTGTTAATAATTACACACATGGGGGTGACACGGTGGTGGAGCGGTAGCACTGCTGTCTCGCAGGGAATCATGTCGCTGGTATTCCCTGCTTGGATTCCACTGTGCTCCAGTTTCCTTCCAAAGATATGCAGATTTGGGGATTTGGTGCAGCTAAAATGATGCTAGTGTATGTATGTGCTTGTATTCACCTTGCAATGAGCCGAGGCCTCATCCAGGGATTGTTTCTCACTCATTCCCAATGCTTGCTGGAATGTACACATCCCTGGATTGATGAATTTAATCAATAAACATCCTTTTCAGAGGTATTGCGGTATGGTGTCATAAGAATTTAATGGGTGTTCTAGGCAATTCACAACACTGAAAAGCCGAACATGTTCTCACCGTGATAATATCTCGCACTGCCACCTGGTGGATTTCTCCAGATTTATGCAAAGTACATGCACAAGTATAAACAGGACAATGCTTGCGTAGCAGGAGCGTCCGCTGCAGCATGCGTTGCGTCACGTGAAGTATAACCCCGGCCTTATACTGTCGCTCTCTTAACTGCTTTACTTTCCTGACTGCTAAGAACTGTCCAATCCAGAAAAACTAGCTTAATGAATATCCACCGCTAGTCAAATTCATACTGTTTTGTCTGCTCCTATAGCTACATGTGCCTAATCAGCTTTTAAACCTAGCCACCTGCCTATATACCACAAAGTCTTCCACTTTACCACTTTAAAGCGAGCTGCTGCCCTTCTAATTTTTGACCCAGTAAGAAAAAATTATTTGTCACTACTATGCCGGTTATTTACTTAGAGATTCCGGCATCCGCTACTGCTGCTTACTGCCCTGCCAAGCCGATGCTGGTTTGAAAACAAACACCAAGTACACGTACCAACTAACTTCCTTTAATGTCTAAAGTGATATCCTTCACATTTTCCGTAACTTTGTGGCAGCCACTGAGATTTTCTATGCTGTAGTGTGCTGGGCTGGTAATATCACATCACGAGAGGCCCATCAAATTAACATCTGGGTCTTCAGCAACACCCCATCTGTAACGGCAGTGATGCAAGGACAGCTCAATAGCTACTTTTCTGCATCAGGTAAACAGTAAACCAAGGGGTAAAGTAATAGGTTGTCCTCTGCAGGATCAAGCTTAAAGTGTAACCTGCTTGCCACACAATGTTTAGAACACTTAACACTGAGTTTTGACCTGTTCTTCTCTCACTCCTAAACTCTCTTCTCCGGTCTGCATCTGCCACAGCAGTGATTCCGAGCCGCTGGTGTTCTAATCGGAAGATGGGAGCTAAAGCAGGATGCTTGGCCATGTCACGGCTCCTATCTCGTGTACTTGAGTGCTGAAATAACAGTATCTATTTTGAATGAAGTCTTGAGACTATGCCTGCCTTTGCTATACAATAATAAAGTACCTATATTTTTGTTGAAAACCTGGAATCACCTTCCTGTCTCACATGCAACTCTGTGACCCAAACTTGAGCGCTTCTTACACTGTTAAAAATATTTCATTTGAAAATGAGACATTATATGCAACTCTTTTTTTTTTTTTTTTTAAAATATAGATAAAATTACAGGTATGAAAATACTGAATAAAAACAATATGTCAGATGAAGATGAAGGCATGATTCTAAATGCTCTCGTTACATCATACTTCATTCCAGAATGAATGTTTTCCAGGATTGTTACTTTTTCTTTCAGCGTAAACAGAATCCATTTCTCACTTTTTTTGCTCACTTCAAAGAAAATGTTAAGAACAACTATCAAACTTGAACATTACATTATCCACACATGAAACAGCTACCCACATAGACAACAGGTAAGAGCAGTGACTCAGAATTCGGCTAGGGTTATGATGTCGGGCCTACACTCTCACCAAGACCGGAAATTTCACAACAGACTGTCTCTTTCTATGAGACAGCCTGTTTTAGGTTCCCAAGAATCTGCGCGGAAAGTGTAGGTGTGGCATAAAGTACTTTTTGCATTGCATTATCATCTTCAGTGGCCATTTTTAATCGAAAAACATGTTATACTGAAATTTACATTTCATTAAAACAAAATTTGTTCAACTTGATGTTGTATGAACATTTGTTTGGGCCAACAAAAAGAATTCATTATTAATTTTGTTACTTCAGCATAGGCTATAATGGGATTATAGTCTGCATACTGCAGACTATAATCAATGTGACTATAAAAGCCAAGTCAGAAATTTTCTCTCTTTTCAGTTTTCTTGCTTTATAGTCATTCTGGTTTGTGTTCAGACCAAAGAGGTTGTGTATATTTATTTATTTACCTATTTATGTATTATTTATTTAAAGAGCTTCTATAAAAAGCCACATTTTCTCCTGGGGACATATAAAGTTTTATCAATCAGATTAAGGGTCCCATCATTTTTATTTTTTCCATGCCATAATTTATGTTATTATTTGAAATACTCTGTTGTATCAAAACTCTAAAGCGAAGCCTGATTTTTGTTAAATACCGAATAAACAATGATGGGCACTACTTACTTTTGTCAGTTTCAAGTTATTTCAGAGACAATTGTGGGTTCTTCTTTCTTCATGCAGGGGCACCAACACATTTGTCCATGTCAGTAAATGTCAGGTTTTTGCAGTATTATTTTAGGAGACAGTATATATAATATATAGCACAACAAGATCCAAGTACAAACCTGACTGAACCTCAAAGCAGTGAGCACAGTTAATCTTTTACTAAAATATGCTTAACAGGTCTATGTTGAATAATTACTTGATTAACATATGTATCCTTGATCCAGTACCTACAGCATTTTTTAAAGTTGTCTCCGATTTGCTAATCAACATTTGATATAGTTAATCTTTCATTGATGGTTTTTTTTTTTCCCTTAGATTTTCTAATAACTATTGTAGTTAAGCCACAACATAAATATAATCTTGACACGTCTGTCTTGGGCAATTTTAGACCTACCTCTGGCCTGCCTTTAAATAAAATTCTAGAAAATGTAATTTTTCAAAAGGTAAACGGCTACTTCTAAATAAGTATCACTCATGTTTCAGACCCAATCACAGAACAGAAACCACATTGGTTAAAGTAGTTCATTACTTGCAACTTAAAGCTGATTCAAATAATAGTTCTTGTTCTGCTGGACTTGACTGTAGCATTTGATTACAGCATTCTTATTAACCACTTTAGATGGTGGGTTGGCCTTTCTTGAAGGGCCTTAGGTTGGTTATATTCTCATATCACAGGAAGTGAACTCTTACATCAGTTGTGGTCAGAGATGCATATTACAGTATGTATGGTCTATAACAGGGATCTATTTTTGGCCCATTATTATTCTCTATCTACATGCTCCCACCCATCAGGTCTGATCATTTCCGAACATAAAGCGAGTTGCCAGTTAGAGATGATACACATTTATTTGTTGATAGAACCAGATAATCCGGAAGCTCTAAATCCCATGACCTAGTGTCTTACCAGCATCATAGAATGGATCAGCAATAATGCCCTTAGAATTATCCAAAAAACAAACACATTTTAATCACTGACAGCAAACACAAATTTGTTAACTTCAGAAATACATCAGGCCATCTGGTTTTATAAATAAGGCTAGGATGGACGGATGCATGGATAGATAGATACTTTATTAATCCCAAGGGGAAATCTAGGTGTGATTTTAGATTCAGAGCTAAACTTCAAATCACACATTAAGCATATTACTGAACTGCATTCTTTCACTTAGGAAGCATTGCAAAAGTTTAATCTTTTGTATCACATCAAGATTCTGAAAAGTTAGTACATGCTTTTGTCTTCAGCTGTCTATATCATTGAAATGCACTCCTACCAGAATTACCAAAAAAAGATAATACTTGGCTGCAAATAGTCTAAAACATAGCAGCAAGAATTTTAACTAATAAACATAAAATCTCACCCGTCTAAGTACCCTGGCTGCCTTTGTCCTTTAGGATTCGTTTTAAAATACATTTAATTCTATATAAAGCACAACATAATCTAGCACCTTCTTATATTTTGGAATCCTTGTCCATTTACTTTCCCCAATTGTAATCTTAGATCATCTAATACTAGCTTGCTCAATATTCCATGAATGAAGCACAAGAACTGGTGAGGAAGCTTTCAAGAGCTGGGCAATATGGACAAAAAAAATCCCATTACATTTTTTTTGTATCAGATGATTTTGATAATTATCATAATATAGTTTTATATTGTTTCTGTTTTTAGAGTGTATCTCTACTAATTTATTTTGAATAAATAACTTAAAATGAAAAAAATATTACTAAGCAGATAAAATGTATTTTTCAGAAATGGCACAAACTATTAATTTAACATTTCCTTAAGAATTCTTGAATGTTTTTGATCTTCAAGTTTTCAGAATGATTGCACTTACAGTAGTTCAAATTAACAAGGCAATGCATTAATTTAGAAAAACAGTGTGCAAAACAGTTTAACACTGCAAATATGTTAAACTGCAAACATAACAATGCAAACCAAATCTGCATTACTAGCTGGAAAAAATATATATTAATATTCTTATCAGTTTTTGGTTGGGTAGATTAAATTCCACTTGAGCTGATGCCAGATCGCTCTGCTTTTTCCATGAAAAGAAAATGTCCTGACCACTTTTTAACAAACACCTATAACTCTTTCAATTCTGCTATCTCTTCCAAAGCAAGTGACCATGTTTGTGATATCCTGATGCCTTTTTGATTTTCTACTACAGTAATCCCTCCTCGATCACAGGGGTTGCGTTCCAGAACCCCCTGCGATAGGTGAAAATCCGCGAAGTAGAAACCATATGTTTGTATGGTTATTTTTATATATTTTAAGCCCTTAGAAACTTTCCCACATGGTTTATAAATATTCTCTGCACAGTTATACAGTAAACCCTGGTTTATTGCGGTTAATCCGCTCCAGACAGATAAATGAATTTCCACGAAGTAAGATTCTTTATTTATAAATCTAATATTTTCGCAGTTAGAGCATAGAAAACCTGTTTACGGCCATCTAAATACGTTTTTTAACATTATTAGAGCCCTCTAGACATGAAATAACACCCTTTAGTCAAAAGTTTAAACTGTGCTCCATGACAAGACAAAGATGACAGTTCTTTCTTACAATTAAAAGAAAGCAAACATATCTTCCTCTTCAATGGAGTGCGCATGTCAGGAGCAGAGAATGTCAGAGAGAGAGAGAGTGCGAGAAAAGTAAACAAGCAAAAATCAATAGGGCTGTTGGGCTTTTAAGTATGGGAAGCACCGCGATAAAGCAGCCGCAATGAAGGGATCAACGTGAAGGTAGTTTTTCAGCATTTTTTACAGGCGCGTCCATATCTTCTAAGCAAACAGCCTCTGTGCAAACAGCCCCTCGGCTCACACCCCCTCCGTCAGGAGCAGAGAATGTCAGAGAGAGAGAGAGAGAGAGAGACAGAGAAAAGCAAACAATCAAAAATCAATACGGGCTGTTAGAGCTTTTAAGTGTGCAAAGCACTGTGCGGGAAGCATATCTTATATCATTGAGGAGTTTTATTTAATACGTAATACGTGCTCTGATTGGGTAGCTTCTCAGCCATCTGCCAATAGCGTCCCTTGTATGAAATCAACTGGGCAAACAAACTGTGGAAGCATGTACCATAAATTAAAAGACCCATTATCCGCGAACTAGCGAAAAATCCGTGATACATATTTAGATATGCTTACATTTAAAATCCGCGATGGAGTGAAGCCACGAAAGTTGAAGCGCGATATAGCGAAGGATCACTGTATATGGGGTCATAGCAACAAATGATGACACAATCGACTGTTGTTTTGGAACAGCACCACTGCTCACAGGCTTGCCAGCCACATCACTTGAGGGTTTTTTTTGATATTCAGCATATTCAACTGGATACTTTCGAAGATGGTGGAATAGGTTTGTGGTATCAGTCTTTGTTGGGACCTTTTGGCAGCATATCTTGCATGCTGCCAAAAGGATTTATTACTTCTAAACTTTGGATGACATGTGCCATTTCGTTGTTTTGATCTCTTCCTGAGCAGACTTTCCCCTCAGCCTTACTTACCAGGACATCCTCGTTGCACTGCATGTTTCCCAAACATCAAATGTATGTTGCTAATGTTTCCAACATAGCGACTTCTTTGGGATGGTCAAATTTTCAAAGTGCATCGTGATTGACTGTTGTGCTGGCATTTCCCCAAGCCTACATGCTGTACAACAGGTCACAGGCATCGTTCATCGCAACACATTTTTTAAAACTTATTATGAGGAAAAACAAGCTTTATCGATTTTTATAGGCTGCATTTGTCATTGTTATCGTCAAATTTTTTTTTTTTTGTTGCCTGATCAAAAATCAAAATCATTTTACTGCCCAGCAGTAAATAATAAAGTACAGCTTTATTTCTACATACCAAAAATCTGGATTATTTTACCATTAGACATACACCTGACCAATATAGCTGAACACTTCAAAGAAACTACTAAAGTCCCACTTCTTTAATCTGTCTTTCTTAACCACTTAAGAACTTACTAGCATCACTAAAATTTCCTTATAATGAGGAAGGAGGAAATTGATTTGTTTCATTTAATACAATTCTATTTGCGTTTTTATGAGATGGTCAATAATCATCACTTCTGTGTATTTTCCATTTTTCCCCAGTACTCTGTGATGGCACCATGCACCACTGCCCCCTGTCCTAGGTATGCTATAGCCTGATGAGCTGCTTTGAAGGGGAGAGAGCTCCATAAGAGTATTCTATTAGTGGTGACTGATTAGTGAATATAATGTCCAGTTGGTTAGGGGGGCTGGGCCTTGGAACCCCACAGGACTATTTTCTTCAATACCCCACCAAATGAACTTTTGCTGTCTTCCCTGCCCATCTGACCATGCTTTGAAATTAAGTTGGGCATTATGACCTCTACAGTTATAAATGCTATTAAGTTTTTAATTTCTTTTGATACTACTATTTTTGTAAAGAACTGTGAGCTAATTTCATGTTTAACAACATGTTATATAAATAAATGCTGTTATTATTGTTATTGAAAAAGGAAAGAATGGGAAAGTTCTGCAGTGGCCAGGTCAAAAGCAACACCTCATGTCTACCTCATGGACAAAAACCGTCCAATACTTTTTTCACTACAGAAAATGCTGCAGGATGATTCTCTGTTTATATTTCAACATTAGGTTTTGTGTTTATGTTGCAATTCTTTCATACTAGCAAACACTACACAGGGCTCATAGATACAAGTATGCTTATAAGCAATAAAAAGAAAATTAAACTGAATGGAATAAATCTTAGACACAGAAGACATTTTAAACTATACCAAAAAAACAGCCACTTCAAGCATGCTTAAAATTTTTAAATTCAGCTTTTGCAACCAGTTCAAGTTAAGATTCAGTTGAAAGTAAGATGAAGTAGTTAAAATGTTTTTTGTGAACTTAAACTAGACTTAGTTATTCTGAACACATTATTTTCTATATTAACACACATGAACTACTTTGGGGCACTATTGCTGAAAAAGAATAAAAACAAGAGAACATGTTACCATTTCCCAATGCAGAGGCCAAGATTAATTTTTAAATAGGATGACGTCTATTAATATTTTAATTGTGCAATAATTTGTAAATGTTAGTGACAGCTTACTAACAAATTGGACATCCTGCTTATTGCTGAAAATTCTATAGCATGTTAGTAGTTTAATCAAAAATTTAAATTCTACCGCTCTTTATATGAGGCCTTAAATGGTAAAATATTTTTCATAAAAGTAATAATCACAAGCTGCACAAAGAAAACATATCAGAATTTAAACTTGAAGTAAAATGATTTAAACAATATATCCTGTATTTTTCATTTATATTACTATGCACATTCAAATAAATGCATACAATGCAAAAAATACACAGTGACGAGAAAAGAGAGAAAGGGATTCCTATAACACAATTGATGACTTACCATTGTAAGTAGCAGAGGCAGTGTTGCAGCAAAAAATATGCCCTCCAGACGAATTCCCATTAAAGCAAATAGGCATGGGCCAGGCTGTAAAAATAAATAAACCCTTGTTACAGAGGGAAGTAACCATACAATACAATATTCCATGGATGATGTTTATAATGACAACTTTTTTCCTGTGACTTACACCGAGTTTTTGTAGTGACGGTTTTGAAATATTGTTTGTTGTTTTCTTCCCTGCTGGCTTCCAGTAAGCGACATTAAAGACCATCTTCCATGAAAACAAGAGATCTCTTTTTTTTTTTTTAATTGGCCATGACTACAAACACTCCAGAGTGGAACAAAGTCCAGCCTCTCTCAAGAGAAATGGTTCCAGAGCCCAGACAGTGCGTAGAGGTGAGCCCGACTATATCTAGCCAGTACCTCTCAACCTCCCACACCAGTTCAGGCTCCTTCCCTGCCAGAAAGGTAACATTCCATGTCCCAAGAGCAAGTTTTGGCAACCAAGGGTCGGAACGCCAGAGTTCCCACCTTCGGCCACCACCCACATCACATTGCACCCAACCCCTATGGCCTCTCTTGCAGGTGGTGGGCCCAGGGCTGCCCTTTGCCACCAATTCTGTTCATAAGTTTTATGGACAGAATTTCTAGGCACAGCCAAGGAGCAGAGGGGGTCTGGTTCAGTGACCTCAGAATCTCATTTCTGCTATTTGCGGATGACATGGATCTGTCGGCTTCATCAGACAGTGACCTCCAGCTCTCACTGAAGCGGTTCGCAGCCGAGTGTGAAGCAGCAGGGATGAGAGTCAGCACCTCTAAATCTAAGGCCATGGTTCTCTACCGGAAAAGGGTGGAATGCTCTCTCCGGGTTGGGAACACATTACTGCCTCAAGTGGAGGAGTTCAAGTATCTCAGGGTCTTGTTCACGAGTGAGGGAAGAATGGAGCGGGAGGCTGACAGACGGATCAGTGCGGCAACTCTGCAACAGTCTGTCACGGTGAAGAGAGAGCTGAGCCAAAAGGCGACGCTGTCGATTTACCAGTTGATCTACAGTCCTACCCTCTCCTATGGCCACGAGCTCTGGGTAGTGACCGAATGAGCAAGATCACGGATGCAAGCAGCAGAAATTAGTTTTCTTCGCAGGGTGACTGGACTTTCTTTTAGCAATAGGGTGATGAGCTCAGATATCCGGGAGAGACTCGGAGTAGAGTTGCTGCTCCTCCGCATTGAGAGAAGGCCATGGGGCAGACCCAGGACATGCTGGAGGGATTATATCTACCAGTTGGCCTGGGAACACCTTGGGGTCCCCCCAGAGGAGCTGGAGGAGATGGCCGAGGAGAGGGAGGACTGGGCTTCCCTGCTTAGGCTGCTGCCCCCACGACCCGACCTCGGATAAGCAGTGGGCAGTGGACAATGGATGGATGGATGGATGGATCGACTACAAACACAACGTTAGTAGCACATTTAAAACAAAACATTTATTTAATAGTGCATACCTTTAACAACTGAAAGATTATTTCACATCAAAAACCATCGAAAAACTCTTTTCAACTAAATACCAAAATGATCATCACAAAACGTATGTGCTTTATTGTGTGATACATTGTTTCTGTAATTAATTTGGAATTAAACTAGGCAAAAAGTTGACGGTCATCATATTTAATAATTAAATTTGCACAAAACCTAGAAGACTGGCGTGTGCCTACACATATGAATACACACTTTGACACCTGTCCTCAAAAAAAAAAAAAAAACAAACCTGCGATTTAAAATGCAAAGTCTTTTAAAATAGTCTTGCCAATTCATATTATAGGATTGATGAAAAATATTAATTATTTTAAATCAAAACTCTGCAAAGAAATGGATGAAATTAATAATTATTTAGAAGCAACTTTGCGGCTCAGTGAGTGGTGTTACTGCATCACAGTACTAGGATATCAATTTCATTCTCAGCTGGGGTGCCATCTGTATGGAGTTTGCACACCTTGTGTTCTACCATGGATTTCTCCCACAGTGAAAAGTTATGCTCTTTGAAACACTAAAATGGCTCTGGTGTAAGGGAATGCAGGTAATGAGCAAACATCATGCTTAGGATAGACAGGCGTCTTGTATGTTTCTTTTTCCTTTATTACATGAGATATGTTAATGTGAAAGGCACTCCAAGGCTGCTGAATTGAAAGTGCAGCATATCAACGTAAATAAAATATCATAAAAGTGACATTTGATGATTTCCTAGTCAGCATAATATAATTCTTTACAATGGCTGTTTAATGCAAACAAATTTAACATTTGTTCAGCTAAATTTGCATTTTCCCCGCTAGAAGATCTAAGGAATATCTTATAAAAGTAAGTTAGTATAAAATAAGACATTTGCGAACAAAATTAATTTTTATTCTGCCTGTATCTCTGGAAAAAAATGTTTATCTGTTGGTTTACTTCAATATTCTGTTTTTTTAAACATGAAATTGTCTGTTCTCAGTAAACTCTGGGGTAATTAATAATATACAAATAAAAGTGTACCAATTTAAGGTAATGTGAACTGCTGTGAGATAATAAAAAGAGCTTATACTCTCGTATACCATTCCTCTTAAATACTCCATCCAAAAATGACATTTTTTCCTTATAGGTTACTTGCCCTATGTGCTTTGTAGTGCTGGCCAAGGAATTTTTTTTTAGTTCATATTTTCTTGGAGAAAGTACATTAAAAAAGTTCTCATAAATTGGAATCTATAGGTGACCAACACTGAATAGTGACAAAACATTGTTAAAAAGGTCTATGTTTAAAATAAAAATTTTTTTTTTTTAAATCTCACATTACTCGTGTGAAATATCCAATTCTTATATATAGTCACCAATTCAAAACATGCAAAATAAATGCTTTTTTTTTTTTGCTAATATGTTGTAAACAGATGTTTCCTGAATTATCAGGGGTTATGTAAACAGTAAACTCAAAGACTCACGGGAAGGAATTTTTGGCTTGAAGACCCACCCTTCCCATCACTCGTTGCTCAAGAGTCCCATCTTCATTTTTTTGTGCTTGTTTCCGATGTACTTTATTATCCCTGGGGGGAAATTGTCTTTTTTAGCATGTCCTTTTGCAAAAACTACCTCCTGTGAATCACAGTTTCCTGTTGACATACAGGCTGATAATTTAGGAAGTAAATATTTAACAACTTTTCACCAAAAATTCATTCATGTGGATTATGTAACACAAGTAACAAGAGATTTCGCTTTTTCTTTTTCACATGGATATTTTCACAAAGTTTGCTACTACCCAGTGTTGGTAACCTACCAATCCCATTTACGAGAGTCTCTCTTATGTGCTTTCTCAAACAGACTGGAGCAATGTCTTAGAAAGTCAAAAGACATGCATATTTTGGATTAAAGGAAAAACATGTTGATACTCGGAGCGGTTAATTTATAACCTTGCAATGTAATTAATAATGGGTTTCACTGTAAACTTCTGCTTAAAGCATCAGAACTTTATAAACTGATTGCAAAAACGTCTAGAATTTACCTTAAAAAAAAAATCCATAAATAACTTCCCTATGTAAAATGCACAAGTCCAAAAACCACTTCATACTGACTGGTACGGTGTCAACAGATTTGAATTGATCCCATGCACTTCTATTAGGTCCCCTGTTTTTGAGCAAGCACTAGTAAAAATATCTTTC
>NC_053164.1:85767717-85791057 GCF_016835505.1 Polypterus senegalus | reverse complement strand
TATAAAAAAAATTCTTTTAATATGCATGTTTGATATCGATATCCACTAAATTCATTTCTGTACATGGGTTGGTGGTTTCTTCTACTTTATTGATTAAGAATTTGATATTATTATTCTTCACCATAATGATACATTTAATTTTCATAAGTAATGGTCTTTATTTGACCATTCATCCATTTGCCAAACCAGCTTAATTCAGTTATACTGTAGGGTCACAGAGATCTGAAAGCTCTCCTATTGCCATTTCCGAATGGATGGTCAGTTTTTCACAGGGCACACACACTATGTCAATTTACTGTCATTAATTTAGCATACATATCTTTCTGCTGTAAAATGAAAACTACAGCAGTCAGCTACATGAGGCAACAAATTCCAGACTGACAGTGACTAAGCTGATATTTACAGCAGTTCTCTGATAGATATAAGGCGGTAGTGCCGATCATTTCACAGTGTCAGCTGTCACACTTGTGAGTATAATTTGTCTCTTGTGGGGTCTAGGGTGTTTCCCAAACTTTGGGGTGTCATGACCCAGTTTTTTACATGCCAGTGTGTTTGAAACCCACTTGGGAGAACAGTCCCCATTTGTGAATTTAGCAACCTGCTGGGGGAGGAATTTCACCTTCTTTGAATTTAGTATGACGCAACAGGGGTTTTTCCCCCAGGGTGAATTGAGCACAATCGTCAAAGCCGAGGGGATGGTCCTGCATGATCACAATTGCATCAGTGCATTAGATGAATCAAACACGAATGTCAATGATTTTCTTTCTTGGTCAATCAAACATGATCGTCAGAACTGGGGTTGGAGAGGTTGACCAGGATTGGCTGCGATTTGCCTGCGATGCTGCCAGTGTGAATTAAGTATGATCATTGAAGCAGTGAAGGGGAGGCGAGGTTTCATTCACGCCCAGCCAAGGCCCACCTGCATTGCTGCCATGGCAGTCAGGATAGGAAAAGCTGGTCTAGGGTACAAGTGGGAAAGAAATTGAGTGCAACAAAGAAGCCTAATTTCTCTTCACCACCACCTTTAGTGAGGTGGACATTGACAAACCAGAGGAGCTCTGTGATTTTATCCAAGCCCCGCTTCCTCACCCATCTCTTCCTGTACATAGTGTACTGTATATAACAGAGAAATGCCAGCACATTGTCTGGTACAGGAACAAAGAATTCATCTGTTAACCAGCCCTGCATGATGCAAATTTTGACACAAACCTGTTAAACAATTCCACCTTCATGTTTTGTTTGATTTATTTAGCAGAGCATTAACTCTATATGCATTAAATTCTATTCCTGCTTTTGTTTATTGTTTAATTAAACATTTTTGTTGCATAAGTTTAAAACAAAAATGGTAAGTATTGTCATTTAAATAACTGGAAAACCAAACTCTTTTAAACACAAGAGAAAAGTACTCCTTAATCAGTTTACCAGCCTGACAGCAATATTTCCCTTCTGTTATGAAATGTCAAGGTTGGTTAACTCATGTAAGTAAAATAAACTGAAACAGAACAATATTTTAAATAATTTTTGAAATGCATTCACCTATTCTCCCCTTGCAAAAATAATTTAATCATATACTGATTGAAAACCTGTTAAATGCAAAATAGCCCTGATTTTTCCAGAAATTCAATCAGTCCTCCAACAGACAGGAACAACATTCAGACAGCAGCAAGACTAATGACTCATGTCAGTTTTGTATTTTTAAGCCACACAACAATATTACATCACTGGATCTCCAGATTACCGTATTTCCTTCTAAAATTATCTTTACATACAGCCAAAGGGATTCTTGTAAATTCAACAATAATGATAAATTAAATTATGAACACATGATGTAAGAAATGGTAAAGCCATCTACCTGCAGGCGGATTAGAAATTATTGCATTGGCATTCATTCTAATGTAATAAGTCATTCAGAGATAAGCAGAGTGACAAATCTCAATTTGTTGCGTTTTATTTTATTTAGGAATAAATGCCAGCATTTGCACCACAGATGACCATGAGCTTCATCCTGTATTATATTTCCTTTTTAAGGGTTATTTATCTTTGAATATACTGTACCCAGAATTTGCAGGAGGCGCACAATAATGTGGCTTCTCAGGGAATACCAGTAAAACATAATTTGGTTCTGTCTTACACAATGGGAGTTTGTGGCAGGATTGGCACTCCAGCCACTGTAAAAAACCTCACATTTTATTCGAACTAGTGTGGTGCCGAGGTGTCACCCATTGCACAGCTGCACTCAAGTCCTAATGTGGGATCCTCAGGTAGTTTGTTGTGTGGTGGTGCAGCAGCACACTGTATAAATGCATGCTCCCAACCTGTCTCTGTCTTACACAACTTTGACTGAGATTTGAGATCTCTCTGTCACCAAATCTAAAAGTAAAACTTCCATAAATGGTTGTTATATATATAAATATTAATAGCATATTCTTGTACATGATCAATTAATTTTCTAAACTTGCTTAATTCATTTTTAAGGTTGTCAGGAAGGAATTTCTTTATAGGCAGCATCAGATATAAGACAAGAATCAGATCTGAACGTGATATCAGTCCATCACAGACCATGCTCTTGCATGTGCACATTCACTTTAGGAGCAATAAAAGCTATCCAATACATCAGTCATGCACATGTGGATGGAAAAGTGGAATAACTAAAGAAAAACATATGCTGACCTGGTTAGACCATGAAAACTATAAAAGTTAGGGCACGGACCAGAAACTCCTTTTAATATGACTGTAAGGCAGCTGCAATAAACAACTCACTGTTCAAGTCGCATACAGTATTTTAGTATTTATCATACAATTTCATTTTTAACAATTAAAAAATTTAATTGTCTTGTCATAAGCTACTTGTTGAGAAGGGAGAAACCCACTTTGTCTCCTTAAATATCTTTTGGACAAGGTTATGAGTATGTTATATTTTGAAAGTTTAACTTTGAAGATTTACTTATATAGATGGGTTTGAATTGAATTTCTTGTACTCAAATTTAACTGCATCACGTCATCATTTTAAAACCTTCTTCAGGCAGATAATGGTTACTATGGGATATTGCCCGTTTACTAGATTCCACCCTTCTGGTACAAGCTGAAAAAATGTGCAGTTACATGAGCTTCTTTATCCAAGATAAAAGATTCAATCCATACAAAAGTGCTCCTAGTCTTGTTTTCTGTATTCTGCCATTAACTCTGGTTCTTTTGTTTTGATTCAGACTTTGTCTTGGCATTTTGGTTTTGAGACAGTTGCAATAGGTGATTTGTTCAGCTGAGGAAATCATTGGCTGCTGTCTCCCAACATTAAAAGATTTGTTCATCACCAGAGAAAAAAAAGAGAGCAGGAAAGATTGCAGCTGACGCCACCCACCCCAACAGCCATCTGTTCATTAAACTGCCATCACAAAGGAAGTTCAGGTCTATTGCAACCCAAACTACACTCCATCTCTGCAGTTTCTTTCCTAAAGTATTCATACCATAAATAAACTTGCATTGGGTTACTTTTAATTGTTTGTACAACATATAAATATTAACTGAGCTGTTTGTCAATTTGTAAATACTTCATACTTGCTCAACTTGTCCTATTTGATATCTACATTATTTTGTATAGCTTTTCTATTTATTTGATGGTTTGTAAATGTTTTTGTTCAAGAAACTGTTGTATTTGTATAGTTATTTGCACAATGTCAGATTAATGGTGTGTTGAAATTGTGTTTTCTTGAGTTGGTAATGTCTTTTATGCCATGTTTCTGAACCTAACGAAAGTCAATTCTGGTGTGTTTCACATGCTAGTAATAAAGTGATTCTGATTTCAGATTCTGTATCTGAATCTGAATTTTTCCACTACTTTCAAATTAGAAACTTTGCTAAACGGAATCTGCCCAATTTTCCTCATCTGTCAGTTATTTCTATTCCAGAAGAACTATTGATCAGTCTTAAAAACTCAGACAGCATTTCAATAATATATAAAAACCATTTTAAGCCCCTTCTTTTCAAAGATCCCAGAGTACAGTGAGAAAAGGATCTGTTACTCAACATTTCAGAAAAGGAGTGGAAAGCAGCCTTGCACAGAATTCACACTTGCTCTATATGCACAAAGCATACAATTATTCAGTTTAAGCTCCTTTATCAAGCACATCTATCTCATTTAAATTTGTCAAAAGTGTTTTCAGTTCAAGATCCAACCTGGGCCACATGTTTTGGGACTGCATCAAATTAACATCATTCTCGACCAAAATCTTTAAAGGCCTATCAGACAGCCTTGGTGTCACAATCCCTCCTAACCCATTAACAGCTGTGTTTGGGCTTAAAGTGGAGAAGGACAAACAAACTGTAAATGCCTTTACTTCACTATTAGCACATGGAATTATCTTTCTCAACTGGAAGAATCATAGCCCACCTTCTTTAAGTCAATGGGTAACTAAAGTTATATACTATTTGAAATTGGAAAAAATTTAAATTCTCAGTTAGAGGATCTGTTAAAAACTTATTTTTAAACCTGGCAGGATTTAAGGTATATTGAGGAGAATGATTCTCTTCCCTCTTTTCTACTCATAAAATTTTACTTCCTGTCTTTTTCTTGGGTGGAGGGTGAATTTAGTTTTCTTAAGCCTGAACTTGATTTTATGGAATGCTACTTGTTTTTAATAAAATCAATAAAAAAGGAATACATTACAGTAATCTAGCAGGTTAAAATAAAAAAGTGTCAATACATTTCTCAGCATCTTCAAATGTTTTGAGGTCTAATTCTGCAAATGAAAAATTAAGTTCTATTAATATGGTGTGGGAAACCAGTCCAAAAAAAACCACACCCAGTTTCTTTACAGAATTGTCCCACATACAACACAGTGCCCCCTGCACCAAACACCCTTCTTAAGTCCGGGCCTCTCAATGGTCCTTCCTTCACCGCCTCTGCTCCTCTCTCCCAAGCTTTGTCTTCTTCCTCCCGACACTGGCTCCCAACTGGAGAAAGGCGGCCTCTTTTATATCTACTTGGATGTGCTCCAGACAATCTTCCTGCAGCACTGCCTGGTGTGGTGGAAGTGCCACATAAGCACCTGGAAACACTCCGGGTGTCTTTGGTATTCCTCCGGCAGCACTTCCAGGGCTCCTCAATCATACGGACGCCCCTTTGTTGGCACTGATTTTTTGGGTTGCCCCCGCCTCCCGTTATAACTCCATCCCTGGTTATGACATATAGCCTTTATTTGAAGTTAAAGGCACTTGCAAAACTTTGTGAATGGTTTGCTAAACCTCCACCTCTTTTATTTTGATGAACACAGTGAATAAAATTATAATTCAAAAGTGCTGCTTCAATTAACACTGCAGTGCCATCACTCCTAAACCATGTCTCATTCAATCATAGAAAGTCTATTATTTTCCTATTACTGATAAAATCACTAATGTAAAATGCCTTACTGTTTAACAATCTGATATTACATAAGATCATATTGAGGGTCTTGGAAGATTACAGCTGCATTGATGTTTTAGAGCTGCTTTGAGATGGCAAATATATTATTCACATTAATTCCAATTTGTTCAGACTTTTTGATAAGTTATGATCTGATCTGTAATTTACAGTGCTAATATAGTGTGCATCTATAGGTAAACCGAATGCCACCATATTCTACCAGTACATTAAATATACTCCATACGGTTAGAGCAACACTTTTCAGCCTTTTTTCAGGCATTTCCATCATGGGTACATGTATTTGATTACTAACAAAGAGTTATTAGTGTGAAGGTGATTTACTCAAACCAAATGTGAAATACTTTGAATAATGGCTAATTCCTTCCATTCACAACATTCAAACATTCTTCCTTTTTATGTTTATAGTACAAGATTACAGGCAGTGTGGTGCAGTGGTTAAGACTTAGGACCTCAAACTCTGAGGTTTTGGGTTCAAATCACACTACTGACACTGTGTGACCATGAACAGATCAATTGACTTGCTTGTGTTGCAACTGGAAAACCAAAAGAAATTAAACCAATTGTACTGTAAATGTTGTAAGCTGCCTTAGATAAAGGTGTCAGCCAAAAAAGAAAATGTAATATAGAAGGATTGGCTCTTTTAGGTCCGCATGGTGGCACAGAGATTAGAACTGCTGTCTCACCGCTCCAGAGGTCTGGGCTTGCTGCTTGTGTGAAGCTTTCATGTGTCCTTAGCATCTTTTATGCATACAGGGTTTGGCAACTCCAAACAGGCTCCATATTAGTGAGTATGGGATGAATGTGCCTCTGAAGGACAGTTACTCCTTCTGGGTGTGGTTCCTGCTTTGCACCCAGTCCATTTATTGATTTTAATTTCCTCAGAATTAATTATATCAGTCCAATTATCAATATACATGAACCAAATCCATTAAAGATACAACTTCCTAATGTTGTATTTACATGTGTGGTTATGTTTAAAAGAATAATAATTTATACATAAAATTTTAAAACCTTTCACCACCATACAATCATCGACCTTCATCTCAACTGCATAATCCTGTTTTTTTTTTAAGACAAAACCTAATAAACTTGAGAAAAATTTAATAAACACAGAATCAGTTTAACATGCCAATAAACATGATCGGATTAACGAAAGGGCATGCTGGGAGAGAGAAGCGCTGGCTAGGAAGATCACGGATTCTCGGCAGCGTTTGAAGCAGATGGCAGCTCTTTAGCGAACATTCTAAACAATTAAGACACATTTACGCCAAATTTATTTACTGACAACGCAATTAATCCGGTAAGTATAACTCGCTCAACCTGGAGGTAAGTGAAGAAAATTTGGAAAGTTTACAAAATTATATTGATCAAGTTTTTGAGTCTGTTGTCATGGGGCCTAAGAAAGCAGCAGCTATCACGGAAACACCTGCTACCAAGAGAAGCCGTCCTCAAGATTCCCCCGAGGCGACCTCATCTCCCCGCAAGGATATATTAGAATTATTAGATTCTATAGATAAAAGGCTTTTGGGATTTGAGGGACGACTCCACCTGCTCGAAATTCTACACCAGGAGTTCCAGAACCTCCGACAATCTCTGGAATTCAGCCAGGATCAGGTGGAGCGGCTTGCTGCTGAAAACGCGTCTCTGCGGGAGACTGTGTCTTCCCTGACAGAGGGATGGACACGGATCTCCCAAGACAACAAGACCCTGAAGGAGACGGTTTTGGATCTTCAGGCCCGCAGCATGAGAGACAATCTGGTGTTCAGGCCTGCGGAGCAGACGGAAGGACAACCGGAGGATTGCGAACAAACAATCAAGTATTTTCTCCAGACCCACATGAAGATACCCGAAGAAACGGTAAAAACATCACCTTTCACCGGGTACATCGCCTTGGAGCCAAGAGAGCAGACAGCAGAAGACCTCGTCCCATCGTGGCTAAATTTGAGCATTTTAAACAGAAGGATTTTGTTAAGAGCCACGGAAAGAGCTCAAAGGGAAAAATTTTAGCGTGAATGATCAATTTCCTAAAGAAATTTTGGATCGCCGCAGAGTTCTGTTCCCAATACGTAAAAAATTCATCCAAGAAGGGAGCCGCTGTCATTTCTGTGGACAAGCTCTACATCAACAACAGGCTGTACAAGGAGCGAGGAGTGACAGACTGGCTTTATTAGCCCAACATCAGGTCACAAGTTTATTTTTCTTATCGGGATTCACTGGGTATGAGCATGTCAGAAATATAAAAAAAAGCTGCTATATCCGTGTTTAGATGATGGGATCACCTGTTCTCTCGCCACCCCACACCTCTAACACCTTTTCTTTTTACTTTTTTTTTTCTTTTCTTAACCTTATCACTCTTTCCTTTCCTTCTTTTACCTGCTTCTGGAACTTTACATCCGCATGACACAATCACACAACTTTCCTACACTCGCCAGCACACACACAACGCATACAAACACTAGATTATAATTATTACATTTTATCATACAACCACAAACACTTTTGGTTCTGTCTGATTATTATTATTATTATTATTATTATTGTCTGATTATTATCAGCTTTAGTATTATTATCAGAATGATTATTATTATTATCAGCATTAGTATTATCATCAGCATTATTATTATTATTATCAGCACTATTATTATTAGTATTTTTATTTTTTTATTATTATCATTAGCACTATTATTATCAGCATTATTATTATTATTTATTTTCAGCATTCATATTATTATTATCATCAGCATTAATAATATTATTATTGTTATTAGCATTATTATGCATATATTTTTATTTACTTATTTATTGCTTTATTTTTATTTATATATATATATATATATATTTATTTTTTTTTTTTTATTTTTTTTCTTCAGATTAAATTATACATTTATTTACTTAACTAACTCACCTGAAGGCACCATACATTAGCTAATCACACACACAACTATGGGTACACTAAGGTTTGTCAGTTGGAATGTTCATGGAACTGGCTCTAGAGAGAAGAGATTAAAGATTTTTGATCAGCTTAAAAGACTGCAGGCAGATGTTGTCTTATTACAAGAGACTCATAGGTCTGCCACAGTTGCAGATGAACTTAAAACATCTGAGTTTCCCACACTGTTCTCTGCCGCCTATAACTCTAGACAAAGAGGTGTAGCTATTTTAATACACAAAAATACAAATTTCAAAGTATTGGACACAGTCTCAGATCCAGATGGTAGATTTATAATACTAAAACTATCTATACAAAATCAAAGCTTATGTATTGTTAGCATATACTGTCCAAACATAGATGACCCGCATTCTTTCATAATTTTTCTCTGTACTCTCCGAACACTTGGACTGTCCACTTATACTTGCGGAGATTTTAATTTTTGGATGGATCATTCTTCAGACAGGCTCAGTACAGCTGGGACTCAGCGCAGTTGGCATTCCACTAATATAGTCAAACAGTATATGAGTGATTATGGGCTTTGTGATGCATGGCGATCTTTTTATCCCAGCCGTAGAGAGTATACTTTTTTCTCACATGTTCATCACTCTCACTCACGTTTGGACTATTTTCTAGTCAGCAGCTCATTATTGGCTGACATTTCAGACACTGAGATACACCCTATAGTTGTCAGCGATCATGCTCCAGTTTCTTTAACTCTGTTAAATAAGAAAACAATCCCATCAGGTAAAAACTGGAGGTTTAATACGTCACTGCTTAAAGATGAAGGTTTTGTGGAATATTATAAAAAAGAGTGGGCTTTATATTTAGAACACAATGACATTCCTGGAACATCAGCATCTGTTCTCTGGGAGGCAGGAAAGCAGTGATGAGAGGTAAAATAATTTCCTTCTCATCACATAAGAAAAAATAGAAAACAAACGTATTCAGGAATTAGAAGAAATCATTAAGTCTCTAGAGGCATCCCCAGAAGAAGAATTACAAAACAAATTGCGTAAAAGTAAACTAGAACTTAAAGGAATTATTGACAAAAAAAAAAAAATTTTTAGCACAAAGACTACGAATAGAAAACTTTGAACACGGTAATAAATCAGGCAAGTTTTTAGCCAACCAGTTAAAAATAAACAAAGAGAAAACTGCCATATCTGCTGTTAAAGACTCAACTGGGAATATAGTATATGACCCTGAAAGAATAAACAACACTTTCAGAGATTTTTACAAAACCTTGTACTCACCACAGATTAACCCATCAGATAATGAGATCAATGAGTTTCTAGACAGGATAATACTTCCTAAATTATCAGATAGCCAAGCTACAGTCCTGGACTCCATGCCTAATAGGAAGGCTCCAGGTCCAGATGGGTTTCCAGCAGAGTTCTACAAAGAATTCTGGATCATTCTGGCGCCAACATTCTTCAGAATGATGTGTGAAATACAAGAAAATGGTAGAAAATGGTAGACTACAGCCAAACATGAATTCAGCCAACATTAGTCTCCTGTTAAAACCAGGCAAAGATCCTATATTTCCTACCAGCTATCGCCCAATTTCTCTTATTAATGTTGACCTGAAAATAATTTGTAAAGCCCTTGCAAAAAGATTAGAGAAGGTAACCCCTTTCATAATAC
Source organism: Polypterus senegalus (assembly GCF_016835505.1). NCBI lineage: Eukaryota > Metazoa > Chordata > Cladistia > Polypteriformes > Polypteridae > Polypterus > Polypterus senegalus. Next base: position 85,781,062 of record NC_053164.1, on the reverse strand, counting down.
ATCCAGACCAAACTGGTTTCATTAAGGGGAGACATTCATCCACAAATTCACGTAGATTACTCAACTTAATAGACTTTTCTTATAGCAGAAACATGGAAACCAGTATATTATCTCTCGATGCAGAAAAGGCTTTTGATAGAGTTAACTGGAAGTTCTTATTTGCAACTTTACATAAATTTGGTTTTGGAAACTTCTTCATAAACTGGTAAAAATTTTATACAGTTCACCAACAGCATGCGTCAGGACAAATGACCAAACATCAGATAGCTTCTGTCTTCAGAGGGGGACCAGGCAGGGATGCCCTCTCTCCCCCTCGCTATTTGCTATCTTTATTGAACCACTAGCAGCAGCAATCAGGCAAACTACAGTTATTAAAGGCATAAAGTGTAAGAACATAGAACATAAAATCAGTCTTTATGCAGATGACGTGTTACTTTATCTTCAGAATTCTCAATCCTCTCTCTCCCAGGCAATTGAACTAATAAACTCCTTTTCAAGAGTTTCAGATTATTCAATAAACTGGTTAAAATCCACAGTTCTTCCAATTAATTTCTCTTTTGTCAATTCCCTTAATACACAATTGGAATCAGGGAATATTACATACCTGGGCATTCATGTGTCTCCCAGGCTGGCAGATCTAACTAAACTAAACTACATCCCACTATTAAAGAAAGTGGAAGATGATCTTGCTAGATGGAAATCCTTACCGATATCACTTATGGGGAGGGTTGCCACAATTAAAATGATGGTTTTACCAAGAATCAATTACTTATTTTCTATGATCCCAAACAAGCCATCATCTGATTGGTTTAGATCCCTGGACTCCTCCATCACTAAATTCCTTTGGAAGGATAAACCTCCACGAATTAGCTTAAAAACACTACAGAAGACCAAAGATAGAGGAGGGTTGGATCTACCCAACTTCTATCATTATTTCTTAACCAACAGGCTCCAATATATACCAAGATGGTTGCAACATAACCCGCTGGATGAGTCCTGGTTAGATGTAGAACAGACACTTTGCAATACTATAGAGCTTTCGGACCTACCGTTTATTAGCTCAAAAATAAGAAAGCATGAAAGCTTTAAAAGTATTAATATCAGTACCTCACTGACAGCATGGTGGGAATATCTAAAAATGACGGAGTCTTCACTAATTCCATGCAGACACACACCCATCTGGAATAATCCTGACATATTGCAAAACAATAAAATGATGAACCTCCCATACTGGAAAAGTAAAGGAATTCTATACATGGAACACATAGTTGAAGGATTGGATTTCATTCCATTTAACAGAATAGTCTCCCAATTTGGGATAGACAAGAATAGATTTTAGAATATCTCCAAATTAAATCAGTAGTTAAAGAAAAATTTAAGCTTAAAGTAGAATTACAAACACCATCAAGGGTATTAGACTTCTGTAATCTCAAACACCCCAAATTACTGTCTAAAGTATATAAAACATTGACCAAAATAGATGATACAATAGCAATTCCTATAGGCAAATGGGAGGAGGATCTATTAGTTAGCTTTGATCAGACTTTCTGGTCCCAAACCTGTTTAAAAACTTTTAAAACGATCAGAAACCCCAATTTACAACTAATTCAATACAAAATTCTACACAGAGTACACTATACAGGTCATCGGATGTTCAGGATGGGATTTGTGCCATCTGACACCTGCACACACTGCACAGACAACATTCCTGACAGTTATATCCACGCACTGTGGTCATGTCCACCTGTTCAGGATTCTGGTATAGAGTATGTGAAGACCTGTCAAAGTGTCTGAAATGTGATATCCCAACTTCCCCCTCATTTTGCTTGCTGGGGAACCTAGAGGATGTCCCGATTGAAACAAATTTGGTTCACGTGGTTCTCACTGCCATATGCATCGCTAAGAAAACTATCCTCATAAACTGGAAAAACAAAGATAATCTTTGCATTAACCAGTATAGAAATCTTTTATTGGATCATATTACACTTGAGACAGCCTCTGCCTCCACTTCAAATCAATCTCTCTGGGCTCCTTTGATCGGTTCCATCACATAGCGATGATGGAGGGTCATTGATATGGTCCTGCGGGATGCTGTGGTTGATGTGGTGGAGAGTCTGAGCTTGGAGTATCTGGAGGATCCCTGGGGTGGGTTCACTAGGGGGTCTTGGGCTGGGGGGCTGCTGCCCGACTCTGGTGGTGCTTGGGTTACCTCCGGGGGTGGGCTCCTGGTGGTTGTGTGTAGGGCCTTAAGGGGTCTTGGCGGTGGCTGCGGTCGCTGCCTAGTGGCGCAATGCCCCTGGGTTGGTCTGGGTGTGGGCCTGGTGGCTTAGGGTTTGGGGCGGCCGTCCCGGATGGGGATATGGGTGGGGCCTTGGGGATTGGGTCCTGGCATGTACGCTGCGGGAAGAGGGCGGAACGTGCGGCAGTTCCACCATGGGGAGGGATGTCCGGGAGGGAGGATCCAGCTTTATCCTGGGTGTCTTATGTCTTACTTAATCTGAATGTTGAGTAAATGTGGGGATGGGAGTAAATATTCTGCTGGGGTGGTGTGGGTTGGTGGCCTCAGACTCCGTGGGGCTCTGTGATGCTGCTGCTTCGGGCCATGGCTAGATAGGCTGGGGCCTCCGTGCCCGGGTGGATTTTGGGAACGGAGGTGCCTATTGGGGCCAGTAGGGGAGCTGGCTCCCTGGAGGGCTCAGGCCCCTCAGCCGTTCCTCCCCATCCTCAGACATTTCCCTCCTCCTGCTCCTTCACATCATCACACAAACATGCACATAGGGCCTTGGGGTGTGGGTAAGTCAGGGGGTGCGGGTATGGATCCCGTTTCCGCAGTCCTGTGGCAGCCTACACCCCAATTTTATTTGCACATTAAACACTTCCACAAAAAACATTCCACACAAATGCACACTTAGGGCCTTGGGAGTGGGCACACTCAACGGCATCCGGTGGGGGGAAATTTCAGCCTCACTCCGAGTGCCGGTGTCCAATTCCAATTTTAAACTGCACCTAGTCACGGAGAGTTTTGGGGGGGAGGTGGGGCTGTGTGTTGGCATCAGCTGGTGTAGGCCACATGGTGCCGGCACTGCCTGCGCCCCCCCAACCACAAAATGCACCTTATCAGCACACACCAACACTACATTAGAGCAGGCGGAGGGAGACTAGAGGTCTTATTACACCTCTGTTCTCAGTTAGCTGCCGGGGCTGGAGGCTAGGAGTGGGAGCTGGCCGTCTGCCTGTGGTCTGGAGTGGTGGGTTGCTTTGCTCTACGTTGGATGGGGGTGCCTGCTCACTATTAACCCTGCGGAACGGGCTAACTCTGGCGTCCAGGAATGGCTGTACCTCAGGTACGGCAGCACCGGGACCAGAGTTAGGTAGGGTGTGTGGGGAGTGTGAATGGGTGTCTGGCGTACATCCTTGTAAGTCTTGGGTTGTATGTGTATGTGAGAGCATGAGGGAGGGAGTGTATGACTGTGTTTGTGTGTGACTGTATATGTCAGGTGGGGTTTTGGACTCCTCCCCTCTCCTGGGACATCTGGCAATACTACAACATCTTTGCCTACCCTCCCCCTGCCTTAAGCATCTGTCTGGTCGCTCCCGGTGGCTGCCTGGTGGGATCTGGTTCCCTGGGCTCTGTTGGATCCTCGGCGGGGTGGGTCGCCCTCGGGTCCCGGGCTGCTGGGTTCCGGGCCCGGCCGACTCGGGGGAGAGCGGCTGCGGGCGGCCTGAGGGCTTGCCGTTGATATCGCCGGGGACTCTGCCGGCTGCTGGTTGTGACCCCCGGGGTGATCCTCTGCGCCTCTCGGGTGGGGGTTGGGGCTTCTCTGGTGACGGCCTCCCTGGGGTCTCCACGCTCTGGGGTGACCTCTGGATCTCTGGGCTTGGAACTTCCTCCATCTTCCGCGTTTTGGGGGCAGGTCTGTGGCCCTTCACACTCACTATTGGATGCTCCTATAGAGAAACCTTACACATACAAGCGTGCGTACACACACAGGTGCTCACATGGTGATTTCATAAGTATGACTTGGACATCTTCAGCACATGATCTAAGGTTGTGGTGGCCTTAAATGCCTCAGTAATAATTACTGTATGATTGTCAGCAAACATTTTTATATATCTTCATGTAGCTGATGCAGCAATGTTTTTGTCTTGTGGTTTGTTTGTTTCCCCCTCTCTTTCTGCAGGTCTAGAAGCGGATTCTGGTTCATTTATTGTTTATTCTATACGAAACCCCCCCTCCCCCTTTACCTCCATCTCTTCCTTCTCTCTCTTCTTTTTCTTTCACTTTTGTCTCCGTGTCCGGTTCGAATCTTAAAACATCTAAAAATATTTTTTAATAAAGTTTTGGTATCAGGCGTGACGTCAGCAGAAGCTGTAACGCTCCACCTGAGAGAAAAACTGTAAGGCTAGTCGCCAGCATTCAGACATCAATTCTGATTGCTTCACAGCCGAACAGGACACGGTATAAAAAAAAAAAAAAAAAAAAAAAGATATCAAATGACATGTGCATTGGGAAAATGAATGTCCCAGTATCTGAGAAGACAGTGTTCCTGTGTGGCTTGGTTTCTCTTGACTACCTTTTTGTTATTGTTTGCTCCATAACAATATGATCTTCAGCATAGCCACTGAAGGTCTGTCTTACACACTGATACTCACTCATATTGGTCAAGTAGAGTCACCACTTATTCAAATATATTTCTTTAAGCTATGTTAGAACACCAAAAAAATGGTGGAAATGTAAGTACACGACTGTGCTGCCACTGAGATATTATATGGTTCATATTAAAACTTCTGCAGTACAAAACATAAACAAATAAGTATTACTATGCATGCTAGGATTAATTGTGCATGGTCATAGTATTAATGGAAGACCTAGATGGAGTGTGGGTTATGCTATGTTACTACAGATCAATATTTTAACTTATACGCAATAGCTGAATGCTTACACTATACAACACTAACAGATGGAGGTTTTAGCACCTTGAAAAATATGTGACACAGAGGAGCAACACTTACAGCTTTGTCACCCTCAGGAGACAAAAAACATGAATTGCATAATGAGACAGAAAGCCAATATCAATGTTTGTCCTTTGCAAGCTGTCTTGAAAGCAGAAAGTTAGTGATCATGCAGGCTGACGGCCAGCCTGTTTAAGAGGTCAAATAAGGCATATAGCTAAGTATCCTGTCTTTGTTCCTGTGTGGCTCAGTAAAACGGAATAGAAAGTACATGGAGGTGACTTCACAAGTTATCCTGTCCATGGATTAAATTGTAATCGCTGTTAAATTTAAAGAAAACCTGCTATGATTACTATACATTCTCTTTTATATTTTTCAATTATTAGAATACAAAAATAAAAAAAAAATCCAGTTGACTGAATGGCATCATTGTGGTAATATTCATAACACCACCTTTTTTACATTCCTTACTAAAACAATAGTAAATTTAAATGTATTTAAGCATTTCTAGTAGGATCTCTAACAGTTTGACTCCTCTCATGATCGTTCTCTTCTCGGCAGCAGCCTGCACAACTTTCTGTCTTCAGTAAGTAAGTATAATCTAGCCTTTCTTCTTTGTCCATGATGCAGAGACACCTTGTCACTTTTATCAACTCTCAACTGGGTGATTACTAATGCTAGATCAGTGCTTTTCAATGGCAGTTCTAGACAAATAATATAAAATATTTGTCTGAATTCTGATTTACAAGATCACTTAACACTAGTATTACCAGAGCCTACGAAAAAACTCGTAGCTCCATCCCACCTTAAATCGCTTCTTAAATCCCTTCACACCTCTCCGCCAGCGTCTTTTGTCTCATCTAAATGTACTGAGAAAGACAAGCAGCATGTAGCCAGCTGTTCCATCCCCCCACAGCTGCAGAACGTGCACGAACTTCTCCCAGCTCATGCCTTGATTATCTGGGAGTGAAGTGGAGTTTTAGAGTGGAAATAACAGATCGTTATTTGGAACACACGCATTTCATGTCTGTTCTGTTTCTACAGTAATCTGTGTAAATACATTGTTAAAACAGAAATGTTTTTTATATTTTAGTAGTAGATGACAAAATGTAGGCATAAACTATATAATTTATGAAGCCTGAAGTCCAAATATCAAAGGATCACTTTCACAAAAGGCACAAATATAACACAACAATTGCGCTTTTATTCAAAAATATAACTGCAGAAAAAAAAGCCGCCTTAACATGCGACATTGACACCTGTTTATTATAACAGAATCAGCTGCTGACTGGTAATCAAAAGGTCGCAAGTTCTATCCCGCACCACTCTGTTTTGAGAAGTAAACTGCTCTTATTCTTACTATTTTTGAATAAAAACATACATTTGATTTCAGTCTGTAACAGCCGGTGTAATTTATGATACTTAAAAAAAAAAACCTTTACAATTCGTCAGTTTTATTATCTCAGCCACGTTCACGAGCCCGAACACACAAGCGCATTTGAGACTGCTGTTTTCACATAGACGCGCTATAACAGAGGTAAACTCAGCTCCCTTATACGTCAGAGCAAGAATGCACATCGCACTTTTGCCATTGCTGTACTTTGTATATGTATATGCAAAGCTCTGCATTTTACTTGTGCCCTGGTAATTCTAGTGTTAAGTGAATTGCTAATGTAACATTATGATATGATTTCTTTATACATTTTTTTACAACTTTGTTTTTCATTTAAAGACATTACAATATGTTAACATTTTCCACATAGCCATTTTGTTTTCCATGGCCACTGCCAGTTTGGGCTCAGATTGTGTACTGTTGCTAGCTATGTTCCTATGGAGAACAATCAAAGATCAAGACCTCGATGTCACAAGTTGACTGTTGACTATGTAAAGGTTAGCTCAGAGGCTTCCTGGTTCCAAATTATGGACAAAAATGTTTAGCTGTAAGTATATTTTGTTTATTGATCTTCTTGTTTGAACTGAGTGTTTTTTTTCTTTTGACCCTGATTAGGGTAGATGACAGAGCAGTTTAGACTTCATTTTTTAGAAATTTATAAGGCTTTAGAATATATTTCATGTCCTGTTGTTTTTTTTTAACATTTTATTGAATTTTTTAAAAGCAAGAAAGATTCCATATAGCAATTTCTTATTACCTTATTCTTACTAAAAATCTAGTCTGTAAAAAATGTGGAATTATTTTGAGATGGAATGCTTGCTTTTAAAAAGTAATTTAATAGGATCTTGAGTAATGAGCTCAAAAAGAAAGTGTATCTGTGCTTACCTCAGATATCTGTGATGAAATAGTTGGTTCAGCAGCTGAAATACAAAAATTAAGGGAGGTTTTGATCATAAAAAGTCCAATAGTAGATGCTTTGATAAAAATAACAAAGGATTAAGTTACAGCAATAAACATGAAAGAACCTTCGTTTAGTGTGTCTAAAGTAAGCGTAGGCAGTCAATCCCTCTGTAAAAACCATACATTAGAAAATTAGAACTTACATTAGAAATGGGTTCAGTCCCATTGTAAATCAAGACACCCATAGTTGTTATTGACAGAAAATCAGTTGGGACTGGTTGTATAACACCCCCTACAGAGTTAAAAATTATAATATTTCATCAAAGAACAAGTATTGCTCTTTCGTCCAAGATTTATTAACATCTTGTTTGATTTTATCTATAGTATGTACAAAATTGGATTTGAAGAGATCTTTAAATTTACTTGTGATGGTTATCCCTAAATATGTAAACCGTTATTATGAACGAATAACTATTTAATCTAATATGATATGGTGGAGAATTCACTGGGAAAAGTTAGATTCATTTTGAAACCACGACTAATGGTAGAGAGGATTGTGAGTGTGATATATAAAGCATCATACTGTCTGCATTTAGTGATATTTTCTGTTAAAGTCTTTCTTAAAATAATCCCCTTTATTTCTTGATTCTTCCAGAGATGACCAATGGCACAATGGCTAATGCAAAAATCATTGGTGACAGTGGGCACCCTTGTCGAGTATCTCTGTCTAATTTGAAGTAATCAGAGACTTCTAGACTAGTATGAAGTAGTTTAATCCATTAGGGCCAAACCTGAATCTGTGGATCGTTGTAAAAAATTATCCTATTTGATTCCATCAAGGGCTTTATCTTCATCCAAAGACAATAAAACTTCTGGTGAGTCAGGATTTGCGGCCAAGTATGTTACATTAAACAGGTGGCAAAGGTTTAAGGCTAGTGTCTGGCTTTGATTACAATTACAGCTTATTTTTTGTACAGCACTCTTCACATAGTGCAGACACAGAGAACAATTCTCTGTTAAATATGTCTAGATCATACAAATGACTAAATTAGGACCTAGTACACATAAAAATACAGATTTGTTAAAACATATGGAGAACAAGGTAGAAACTTATTAAACATAAATAGAGATCAACAATATGTGTCCATTAATTCATTGATGAACTATGGCCAGTTCTCAACTGGAGAGATTAAAATTGTAAAAGATAAAGTCAACAATTAAAGTCAAAGTCCTAGAGACATTGATCAACTGTCCATCTGCCCCTTCAGGGGTTTTTTATAGTGGAGCCTAAGCTGGCCATCCAAGCATATCTAATCTGATGAGAGAGTCTTTCCACCTGATGATTCAAACACTTCTTTATCTATGATTTTTCCGTATGCAGGAGAGCAGCCTGGCAGTACAGCAGTGACATCAAGTGACACAACAAGATACCAAAATGAGAAAGTAAACAGAGAAGGGTAGGTAATGGTTTCTAAATACTGTATTACTGGTATTTCTGTTCAAATTATTAACAAACAAGAATGTAATATGCACTGCTAATCAGCAGCTCTAATCAGGGTATGCTAGACTAAAATAGTAAGTCTTCAGCCTTGATTTAAATGCTGAGACTGAAGGGGCATCCCTTATATTAGCAGGCAGATAATTCCACAGCTTCAGGGCCCTGTAACTAAAAGTTTGATTTCCCAGGGTTATTTCATTAATCTAGGTTATCTTAAGTAGACAAGCTTCTTGAGATCTCAGTGTACAGTATGCTTTGGTTTGTAGGTAATGATAAGTTTAGGTTAGTAAGATGGAACTTGGCCATTCAAGGCTTTATTAGTTAAAAGGAGGATTAACTGGGTTTAACTGGGAGCCAGTATAAGGACTTGACAACTGGAGTTATGTGTTCATATTTTTGGTTCATGTAATAATTCTTGCAGCAGCATTTTGAATTAATTAAAGGTTGCAAAAAGAATGATTTGACAGTCAGTAGACACAGCATTGCAGAAGTTAGTCCTACAGAAAATAAATGCATGAATTAATTTGTCAGTATCCTGAATATTTTTAAAATGACTTAATCTTCCAACATTTTTAAAATGGAAAAAACATGTTTTGGTGTAATTTGAAATGTGTGTTTTAAATGACATGCTAGTGTCAAAAATCACACCTAAATTGCATGCTGATTCAGTAAAACTAATAGTGATTGCAACTGAATTAATGAGTGACAGAGTGCTGTTGCAGTCAGCATCATTCCCTGCAATAACTAAAATTTCTTTTTTCAGTATTCAGAGACAAATAGTTCTCATTCACCCACTACTAATTAAGGACAGCAACAGAGAAACATCATTTCGTCTAAAAGACAGGTTATAATTGTATGTCATCTGCATATGACTGAAAATTTGTGCTTGTGTTTTTTAAGGATATTTCCAATAGAAGCATGTAAAGTGAAAACAGTAAAGGTCCCAGAACTAAGGCAGTGGATCACTATTTTTAACTTCTGAGCATAATGATGGAGTACTGTCAGCATACTTCTGTACATATGGGAGACAATTTGATAAACAACAACATAGTGCCTATGTGGCCAATATAATTTTCTAGACTGTGTAGTAAAATAAAATGGTCAATTGTGTCTGATGTTGCACTTAAATCTAACCAAAATAATTGCTATGGAATTCTCTTAATCAGAGGATATCAGAATGTCATTTACAACACCAGTGCAGTTTCTTCCCTGTGACCGATGTGGAAGCCAGAATGGAATTTTTCAAATAAATTGTGATGTGTAATGTGAGACCAAAGCTGTGTAAACTCTACTTTTTCAAGTATTTTAGAGAGAAAGGGTAAATATGAACTGGGTCTGTAATTATTAAGCAAATGTGTGTATAGCTCCTGCTTTTTAAGAAATGGCCTGATAATTGACACTTTTAGTTCATCTGGAATTGCGCTATTCAGAAATGAACAGTTGATAATACCAAGAATGACATATCAGAACATGTTTTGAGCTTTTTATTAGTTTAATTGGAACTCGATCTATGGAACGAGTAGGACAATTTCATTTTAGAAATCAAAGTTATGACTTCCATTTTTGCTACCAAATTAAAATTACTGAAGTGGTGCACTCAAGAGGTGATGCTGTACCCTGGGATCTTATATTGTCAATTTTCTCTTTAAAGAACTTCATAAAGTCTGCAATGCTGATGTCTGTAGGTATTTTACATTGTAGTTTCTAAACAGTTCACAGGGATTATTCCTGTAGTTATCTACAGTATTAATCTAAACCAGTGTTTTTAAACTTTTCTTTCCTGCAATCAAATCTTGCCATTCTTTGGGACTCAGAATTACAGCCGACAGTAATCCCGGGGGCAGTAAGATGGAAAGTAACGTTGATTACTTAAACTGCCTACTGTGACCCATTATGAGACCATTTCACAAACAGTACCCAACCTTTTACCATTGAATACAATGCTGTGCCAGGAATCTGCACAACCCAAAAGCAGACAATCCGGGTCATGACTCATAGTTTAAGAATCTATGATCTAAAATTGTAGTCCAAGCAGGCTATAAAGAGAGCCTTTTTACAATTTCTGTCCATGTAATTTAAGGGCTTGAGTATTCTAATTAAACCAGGGTGCACTTTAATCAGTTTTGCTTGACGGGAACTACTGTATCCAAAGACTCCTTCAAAGTTACCTTATCATTTGTTGTTATCTGATCCAAGATATCTACAAATTTTGACGCAGAGTTATAATCCACTAGTCGCACTGTCCTTGTTTTCATTTGCAAGTATACCGGTAAGAAGCAACCAAGTCAAACATAATTTATTAGTGCTCAGAAATCATTTTGGAGTGAGCTATGGCATCCTGTATTTGTAAAAGTGTCAGTGATTTTATCAAGTTCTTCTGCACTCAGAATAATGAGTAGTGGCATTTGTATTTTATCAAAAAACTCATTAGCTTATGTCATATCTTCTTTACTCTGTGAAGAATATAAAAACTTTCAGTATTCCTTAAATGTGGTAGTTATTTTATGCTCCCTGGTTTTATTTACCTTTGTGTTTGTATTTTATGTTATTGCAGTGAGAACTTCCAGCTTGTGGATTACTTGAGCTAAAATCATATTAGCATTCTCATCATGTTCATAGTAATGATGTCGTGATTTAAAAATAAGTTGTTCAGTTTCTCTTCTGAGTGTAAAGCCACAACTATCTTTAGAGAACCTCATTAAGAGATCTGGCAGATACAGTATGATGCCTTCCTAGTCACTAGTTTGTTTTTAAGAGAAATGAAAATAAACTAACCTCTCAAAACAACCTTTATCATCTCCCAGAATGTCCCCATGGAAAAATCTGACGATGCTTTGGTCTCCAAGAAATAATTAATACAACTAGAGATAAATTCTGTGATATGTGATCTGCTAATGATAGAGGGTAAAGACACCGGTAGAGTATGTAGGGCATAGTAATGTAAGATCCAGAACAAGAGAAGTGTTGTAGAAGAATACAATAATGTCATATTTGCAGGATCTGATAGTGGGCATGAAATTATTATCAATGAAAAAATTATTAATTCTTGAGGAACTATGATGTCCAGGTGAGAAAAAAAACTATTTTCTTGAATTTGAATATAAAACTCCCAGTGATCTGCAACGAATTATGACATTATCTTTGCAGTTTTAGATTTTAAAGTTGCTATTGTTGAGGACTTATTAGGTTGATCAGAAACATTCTGCTTCTGAATGTTTCAGGACGTTTTGTAATCTTAAGTAAATATCAGATTTCTACTTTAACACTACCTTCAAATGTTTATTGTTGGGTGTGGCAGTTCACAAGCTTTAACATAAATTAGTACAACTGTGGTGGTAAAAACAGGGATTAACACCCTTTCAAGTGAATACTTTGACTTTCAAGATTTAATAAAGATTGATGCAAAGAGTTACCACCACATAGAAAACATGACTGCTATTAAATTATTAGCCAACATTCCATTACATAAGGAGAAAATGAATGCTTAATCTAAAATAAGAATGGAAAGTTATGAAAATGATATTAAAGAAAATTAACAAAATGGGTTTATTACTCCATTAAATAGTCACACAGGCATGGGAGTTTTTATTCATAGAATAAAGGGTGGTGGATTAAGACCCTGTATTGATTACAGAGAGCTAAATGGAATAACTATCAAGAATAATTATCCACTGCCTTTCATCTTTTCTCTACTAAACCTAGTTATAGCATCCACCGTATTTATCAGCTTAGATCTATGCAGTGCATAGAACGTAATAAGAATAACAGAAGAAGATGAATGAAAAATAGCTTTTATATAGAAAATGGCCATTATGAATAATGCCACATTGACTGACCAATGCTCCAACAGTATTTCAATCCTTTGTCAAAGATATTTTTAAAGGTGTATTGGTTGTTTTTGTTGTACTGTAGTTCCTATTGATGAAATTGTCATATTTTCAAACGTTTCTGGTATATTTTTCATGTGAAAAAACTATTACATTGCTTGCAAGCTAATTATCTGTTAAACTACGGAAGGGTAAGTAATATACAGATAAAGTGATAATTCTTGATTATGAGATAACATGAAAAGTATTGGCTATAGATCAGTCTAAAGTCACAGAGATTCTTAACTGGAAAACAACCAAAAGTATTAAACAGACTCAATGATTTGTTAGATTCACCATTTATTATTATCAGTGCATAAACACACTAAAGATGCATTTGAACATTTAAAGGCATTTTTCAATAGGACTGTAGTGTTAAGACACTCAGACCCTTCTTTACCATTGACAGTGGAAATTGATGGATCAATAATTGGAGTAGTGACAATTCTCTCAAACATTTTCAGATACTCATTTACAGTATGTACTTACTTCTCCAAGAAACTTTACTCTTCCGAATAAAACTCTGAACTCCTAACAATTAAATTAGAAGTGGGAACTAAAAAAGTGGGACCACAAAAAAGTAATTATTTAAAAACAGCCAAATGATTTAATGCTTGTCAGGCTTGATGAGTGCTTGTTCTTTAGTTGATTCAGTTTCAGAATTTCCTATCAATCAGGTTTTTAAAAATTGTAAAGCTGATGCTTTGTCTAAAATATAAGATCTAGTTGAGGTAA